>NC_059301.1:37970658-38018158 GCF_017591435.1 Portunus trituberculatus
AGCAGTGTACAGAGCAATAAATGGATAGGAAAAATTAGATAAGAGAAAAATTACTAATCTGGGAAAACAGCAACACAGGAAGATATAGAAAGTAATTAAGAAAGGACAACTACAGGAGAGATATCAAAAAGTTCAGGTTTCTGCAAAGATGTGTAGAGGTGTGGAATGGTTTAGATAAAAGAGTCATTGAAGCAAGGACAATCAATAAGTTCAAAGAAATGTTGAATATGCATAGATATGGAGACGGGACAGCACGAGTATAGCTCTTTCCCTTTATGTTACAACTAAGTAAAATACAACTAGGTAAACACACACACACACACACACACACACACACACACACACACACACACACACACACACTGTTTGAAAAGTATGAGGGCCTGGAAACGAGTTATGACAATGTAAAAAGAGACTGTGCCGATATGAAGAAGGAAAATGCAGCACTGAAAGAGGAAGTTAAGCTAATTAAAGTGAATTGCGAAAAATGTGGAGAATCTCTAGGAAAAGTGATGGAGAAGCAGGCTGAATGGAAAAAAAGTCAGGAAGTGGAAAGAAAGGAGGTAAATTACAAAGTTGCAAGTCTGGAAAAGGAAATCAAAGAGTCAGGGAGAAAACTTTGGGCCTTGCTGAAATTATAGATCAACAGATCATAGAAGAGAAGATAGCTGAGAAAGTGGTGAAGGTTATTAAGTCAAATGAGACATTGGTGAGGGAAACTGTAGACAAAAAGAGATGTGTGGTGATATTTGGTGTGGAGGAGGATAAGACACCGAGTAAAATGGAGAGAGAAAAACATAAAAAGGTGATAAATAATATCATTAATGTGGTGCAAGAGGAGGAAAAGACCTAGTACAAGAAATAGAGGACTTCCATAGAATTGGAAAGTTCACAAGAGAAGGTATGAGGCCAATAAGAATCAAACTTAAGTCACAAAAGGATGTAGATGAATTGGTGGAGAAGTCATGGAGGCTAGCCCAGCAGGAAACAACAAGGAAGATTTGGTTGAGAAGAGATCTCGGTGAAAAGGAAAGAGAAATGTTAAATGAGTTGAGAAAGGAGGCTTTGAAAAAAATGAAGAGAGGACAGAAGAAGAGAAGAAAGAGTTTTTCTGGAGAATCTTGGATATGAGACTGAGGAAGTGGTTCATAACCCAGAAAAGTACAGCAAGAAAGGACTAAAGAAACTTACATATGAGCGAAATGTAATGTATTCCAACATAAATGGAGTGATATCGGGATTTTAGAACTCAACGATTACTTGAGGACAAGAACCCAGATATTGTGGGTCTTACTGAAACAAAACTGAGAGAGGAGAAGACCTGATGAAGGTTGGAGAAGGGAAATATAACGTTTGGAAAAGAAATAGAGTAGGTAAGATGGGAGGAGGAGTGATGTTGCTGGTTAAAAAAGATATAAAGGTGGATCAAGTGAAAAAGGTATGGGAAAGGCAGAAGTGCTAAAGATCAGAGCAGAAACTAATGAAGGAAAAAAGAGGCACTACATAGTGGTGTACGTACCACCTAAGACAAATGCATGGTCAGTACAGGAATATGAAGAAATGATAAGTGATACAGGAACATGTCTGGAAGAAATGTTGGGTGGCTGTGAACGAACTATAATGATGGGAGATTTTAATTGTAAAGAGGTGTGTTGGGAGGACTGGTCAATGGAAGGATCAGAGACAACATGGGAAATACACTATTGACACTGGCAATGGAAAATGTGTTAACTCAGTGGGTCAAAGAAGATACTAGGTTTGGAGGAGAGGAGCATCGTCAAGACTGGACTTGGTCTTTAGTACAGAGCCAATGGTCATTGAGGAGATGAGGGTGGAGTGCCCTTTAGCAAAGAGTGATCATGCAGTTTTGGAGTTCAAGGTGATAGACGAAGAGAAATCTAGAAGAAATGAAGAATATAAAGTGGGAAGATGGAATTATGCCAAGACAGATTTTGGAAACCTAAAGAAATTCTTTCAAGAGACAAATTGGATGAAATTCAAGAGTGCTAAGGAGCAAATGAAAAGTGGAAGGAATTTATAAAAATATACAAAGAAGGTGAGAAAAATTTGTACCAATAAGACAACATAGAGAAGTTGGAAAGCAGGACTGGTTTAACGATAGATGTGAAAAGGCTAGAACAAGAAAAGAGGATGCATGGAAGAGGTGGAGAAGGAAAAGACGGATTAAGCAGTGGGAAAGTTACAAAAGAGCAAGAAATGAATATGTGTTGATTAGAAGAGAAGAAAGAAAGAAACAAGAAAAGGATATAATTGATAAATGTAAAGACCAACCAAGGCTTTTTACAGACATGTGAACAACAACATCAAAAATAGAGAAAGTATTGAAAGTTTAGAAGTAAATGGAGTATACAGTGAAGATCCCAGGGAAATGGCAGAGGCTATGAATGGATGCTTTCGGAAGGTATTCACAAAGGAGACTGCTTTTGACAAACCACTGGTAATGGAACAGAAAGGGATTATGAAGGAGTTTCAAGTAACTGTGGAGGAGATCAAGAACATGATGGGGAGTTTAGAAGTGAGAAAAGCTGTGGGACCTGATGGGGTATCAGGATGGATTTTAAGAGAATGCAGGGAGCAATTGGCAGAAAAAGTTTGTGAAGTAATTGATGCCTCATTAAGGGAAGGCGTAGTGCCCCAAGACTGGAAAAGAGCTAACATTGTCCCAATCTATAAATCAGGTAACAAGAGAGACCCATTGAACTATAGACCAGTGTCACTTACAAGTGTGGTAGCTAAGATGTGTGAGAGGGTGGTGAAGACTAGATGGACAGACTTCTTGGAGAAAAATGACATACTTTGTGAGTGTCAATTTGGTTTTAGGAAAAGGCGTTCATGCACGACAAACCTGATATGTTACTATTCGAGGGTGATAGATGTAATACAGGAAAGAGATGGTTGGGCTGATGGAATATATCTGGATTTAAAAAAGGCCTTTGATAAGGTACCACACCAGAGACTGATCTGGAAACTTGAAATGGTAGGAGGAGTGCATGGCAGTTTACTAAAATGGATGGAAGACTTTTGGTAGGAAGAGAAATGAGAACAATAATTAAGGACAGACCATCAGAATGGGGATTGGTGGAGAGTGGAGTTCCACAGGGATCAGTGTTGGCACCAGTAATGTTCGCAGTCTACATAAATGACATGGTGGATGGGGTGTCCAGTTATGTGAGCCTATTTGCAGACGATGCAAAATTGTTACGAAAAGTGAGATGTGACAAAGATTGCGAACTACTCCAGGAAGACTTGGACAGAATATGGAAATGGAGCTGTACATGGCAAATGGAGTTCAACACGACAAAATGCAAGAAAATAGAGTTTGGCAAGAGTGAAAGAAGAATCAGGAGTATGTACAAGATAGGAAATGAAGACATAAAACCAGTCATGAAGAAAAAGACCTTGGGGTGACAATTACCAATGACCTATCGCCAGAGAGACATATAAACAAAATAATTGGAGAAGTATTGAACTTATTGAGGAACATAAGAGTGGCGTTCGTATATCTAGATGAAGAAATGATGAAGAAAATAATTACTGCAATGATAAGACCGAGGCTTGAATATGCAACAATACAGTGGGCTCGAACTTAAAGAAACACATAAGGAAACTAGAGAAAGTACAGAGGGCTGCAACAAAATGGTGCCTGACTTAAGAGATTTGACTTATGAAGACAGACTGAAAAGAATGCAACTTCCAACCCTGGAAAACAGAAGAGAAAGGGAGACCTGATAGCAATATACAGAGTGATGATTGGCATGGAAAAATGGATAGGGAAGATCTGTGTATGTGGAATGGAAGAATGTCGAGAGGGCATGGGAAAAAACTAAAAATGGCCACTTATAGGAGAGATGTGAAAAAATATAGCTTCCCTCATAGAAGGGTGGAAGCATGGAATAGTTTAGACGTGGAAGTGGTCAACGCAAGGAATATTCATGATTTTAAGAAAAAGCTGGACATTAATAGATATGGAGACGGGACAACACGAGCATAGCTCTTTTCCCGTATGTTACAATTAGGTAAATACAATTAGGTAAATACACACACGGTAGCTCAGTGGTTAGAGCGCTGGCTTCACATGCCAAAGGACCAGGGTTCGATTCCCCGGCCGGGTGGAGATATTTGGGTGTGTCTCCTTTCACGTGTAGCCCCTGTTCACCTAGCAGTGAGTAGGTACGGGATGTAAATTGAGGAGTTGTGACCTTGTTGTCCCGGTGTGTGGTGTCTGCCTGGTCTCAGGCCTATCCGAAGATCGGAAATAATGAGCTCTGAGCTCGTTCCGTAGGGTAACTTCTGGCTGTCTCGTCAGAGACTGTAGCAGATCAAACAAACAAACAAACCGCCGAGCTGACAAGACGTCGGAGAGGGGGCTCCAGCCACGGCTTCAAATATCTACCTATACGTGAATATACAGGGCCCGAGCAGTAATAGGAATGTCTCTATGGTCCAATGAGGTGATGAGTGGGGGAAAGTGAGGAATGTCGCAAAATAGGAAGAGGTGAAGTGTGTGAAAAGTTTGTTTGTGCGGTCACCAACCCGCAAACAGCTAATACCCGTAAACATGCCGGAAGCGAGAAGGGATTCTTTGTGGGTTTTGGATTCCCAGGACTGAGGGAGGTGAGTTTGGACAGAAGAATTGAGAATATGGAAAAAAGAATTGGAACAATAGTGGTAATAGAGGAAAAGTTGGATAGAGTCCTAAGAGAAAATGAGGCCTTCCGTAGGGAAGTCATAATGCTTACCAGGGAAAATGCCAAGTTGTTGACACAAAAGTTGGAATTGGAAAGTAACACTGCGCTCCTGGGAAAAGAGTGTAAGGAATTAACTGTAAAAATAACCGAGATGGAAAGAAAACTAAAGGAAGGAGAGGAGAAAAGTAAACAAAGAGACACTAGGCTGGAGGAGGTGAAAATAAACAATGAAGAAGCACATAACAGTTTTAGAGAAATAATTAAAAAACAAGAAAACGAAAAGAGTGAGTTGGCCCAACGGGAGATTGTTAAAGTTTTACAGCAAGAGGAGACAATAGTGAGAAACATTGCAGAAAAGAAAAAGTGTGTGGTAGTGAGTGGATTAAAGGAAGATAATATAAGAAACTGGCAGGAGAGAAAAATTAAGGAGGAAGAGAAGATTAAGACCATGCTGAATAAGATCTTGGAAGAAGAAAATGCATTTGGAGAAGTTGAGGAATATATGAGATTGGGAAAATATGAAGAAGGAAAGTCTAGAGCCATGAAGATAACATTAAAATCCCAAGTAGCTGCTGAGCATGTATTGAGAAATGCATGGAAGCTGAAAAATTCTCAAGAGACAAACATGATTTATGTAAGAAGAAATATGTCACAGGAGGAAAGGGCTAAGATGAGAGAAATGGTGACAGAGGTGAGAGAGAGGAATGAGGCAAGAATAGAAGAAGAAAAGAAGAAGTGTTTTTGGAAAATAAGAAATGACAAAGTGTGGAAGTGGTGGACAAAAGAGAGGGAGTAAAAGACCAGACAAAGGAGCAGATAAGGAAGAAAGACATAAGAGTATCATATACTAACATAGACGGCTTCCTATCAAAAAGATTAGAGTGTATGGACCATCTGATAAGGGATAAACCAGATATTATGTGAATAGTGGAGACTAAATTGAGGCCGAATATACAAATAGATTGGTTTGGAGGGGAAAATTATAGAATGTGGAGAAAGGATAGAGTGAATAAAAGTGGAGGTGGAATAATTGTGTTAACAAGAAAAGACTTAATAGTGCAAAATGTGTGCCTTGGAGGAGACGAGGAGGAAGTGGTGAGTGTGGTGGTGACTAATGGAAGGCAAGATATCAATATTGTAACTGTGTATGTACCACCAAAAACAAGTGCATGGTCAAATGATCAGTATAATAGTATGGTGGAAAGCACATTGGAAAGAATGAGAAATGAAGCTGCAAAGAAAGCAAAAATGGTTATAGTTGGAGATTTCAACTGTAAAGACGTCAATTGGGAGGAATTTGAAGTAGGGAATGGTGGAGAATGGGGTGAGCAGCTATTAAATTATGCGATGGGAAATTTGATGACACAGTGGGTGAGGCATCCAACAAGGGGAAGGAGGGGTGATGCCCCGTCGAGACTGGACTTGATATTCACAAAGGGAGTAAATCTAGAAAATGAGATTGAGCATGAGTGTCCTTTGGGGAAGAGTGATCATGAATTATTGAAATTTGAGGTAAAGGTGGGTTTCAGCAAAGATAATGAAGTTGGATACAAGGAGGAATGCCTAAATTATGCTAAGGGAAGATATAAGGAGTTGAGAAACTACTTTGGAAATGTGGATTGGTCCAAAATGTACCAGGAAACAAACATGCAGTTAAAATATGAAAAATTTATGGAAATATATAGTGAGGCCGCAGAGAACTTTGTGCCAATATATATTAAGAAAATCTTAAAGGGAGATCAATGGTACAACAAAACCTGTGACAAGGCAAAAAGGGAGAAGGAAAAGGCATGGGAAAAATACAAGAGAAATAATGAGGAAGTGGAGAGAGAAGCATATAGGAATGCAAGAAATAAATATGTTCAAGTGAGAAGAAGGGCACAACAAGAATTTGAACAGAGAATAGTGGAGAATCGTGAAAGTGAACCCAAAATGTTTTATAAATTCATTAATGGTAAATTACATAAAAAAGAAACAGTTGATAAATTAAAGGTTGGAGATTATATATATGAAGATACAAGTGTCATTGTTGAAAAATTGAATGAGAATTTCTGCAAAGTATTCACAGAAGAAACACAATTCAATCGACGGATGTTACCTGTGACAAGATGGATGCAAGAAATTATAGTAACAAAGAGTGACATTGCAAAAGTTTTGAGTCAATTAGATGTTAACAAGGCAATGGGACCAGATGGTGTGTCTGGAAGAATGTTAAAAGAATGTCAAGAGCAGTTGCTTGATCCAATTTTAGATTTAACAAGAACATCTATCAACACAGGACAGGTGCCAGTAGAATGGAAAAGGGCAAATGTAGTACCAATCTACAAAAGTGGATGTCGCATGGAACCATTGAATTATAGACCTGTTTCTTTGACCAGCATTATGTGTAAGATATGTGAAGAAGTGATCAAAAGCAAGTGGTGAGAGTTCCTGGAAAACAAAGAAATACTAAGTGAGAAACAGTTTGGCTTTAGAAAACTATGTTTCTACTCAAGAGTGGTCGATATTTTACAAGAGAGAGATGGATGGGTTGATTGTGTATACCTAGACTTAAAAAAAGCATTTGATAAAGTACCACATAACAGATTGATGTGGAAGTTAAGTAGTATCGGAGGAATAAGGGGAAATCTGACGGAGTGGATGAGAAATTATTTGACAGGTAGAGAAATGAGGACGGTAGTGAATGGAGTGAAGTCAGAGTGGAGGAAGGTAACCAGTGGAGTTCCCCAAGGTTTGGTGCTTGGTCCCATCATGTTCCTGATCTATATAAATGACATGCCAGAGGGAGTGAGAAGTTATATGAATATGTTTGCAGATGATGCAAAGATTATGAGGAGAGTGAGGAATATGCATGACTGTAATATACTGCAGAAGGACTTGGACAAAATATATGAATGGAGCAGGACGTGGTAAATGGAATTCAATACCAACAAAAGCTGTGTAATGAGAATGGGTAGAAGTAAATATAGACCATATTAAGACTACCAGCTGGGGGGGAAGACTGTAATTGAAGTCAGTGAAGAAAAAGACTTGGAAGTGACTGTACAGAGTAATCTGTCTCCAAAAAAGCACATTAATAGAATATTTGGAAAAACGTACAGCATGCTCCAAAGTATAGGATGGGCATTTAATTACCTGGACGGGAACATGATAAAGAAGATATTGACCACCCTGATTAGGCCACAGTTGGAATATGCATCAGTAATTTAGTCACCATACATGAAGAAACATGTCAAGAAACTGGAAAGAGTGCAGAGGTTGGCAACAAGAATGATACCAGACTTTAAGGAGGTACTGTATGAGGAGAGGTTAAATAGGCTGGAATTAAGCATGTTGGAAGAAAGAAGAGTCAGAGGGGATATGATAACAATGTTCAAAATAGTACATGGAATGGACATATTGGATAGGGAGAACCTGATCATGATGGCATCCAGTAATTACCTAAGAGGACACCCAAAGAAAATACTGAAGGACTCCTGCACGAGCGACATCAAGAAGTATAGCTTCCCGTATTGGAGCATTGATGCATGGAACAAACTGAGCGTGGATGTGGTGTGTGCGGCGAGTGTCAGTCAAATGAAGGAAAAATTTGAACAAGTGTGGACAAAGAGACAGGACATAGAGAGCTACGGCTTGGGCCCTGTAATCACAAATAGGTAAATAGGTAGAATAGAGAGAGAGAGAGAGAGAGAGAGAGAGAGAGAGAGAGAGAGAGAGAGAGAGAGAGAGAGAGGTGCTAATCCTTACTGCATGTGTCTCCTCCTTTCCTCCCCCCATAACCATCCTTCCCCTTGTGTCTTTAGAGGAAGAAAACAGGTGAGGACAGGGTAGCAGGTCATGGTTACAAACCAATTAGGGCTCGTTTTACAGAAGAGGTCATTGGACACATGTCCAACTGTGTAAAGGAAAATGAAACATGAAAAAATCGTCAGTTAATTTTGGTTGATTCTCCTAAACGTGTCCTCTCTACCACCACCACCTCAGCCTGTTCCCTTAACCTCACAGCAGTCAGCTTCACCATCACAAGCAATAACCAATTCATGAGAAACAACAAGGATGGATCATCTTTTGAAAATCAAGATTCCTCCTCCTTGTGAAGATAAGGAAAAATTCATTCTTTCTCAGTCACAACTTGAAAGTCTGGTATCAATAACATATTCCAAATGCTGGGGTATCAAGACAATGGAGGCAAAAAATAACAGCTTTGATGCCTCCATCACTGTCACGTGTTCCACATGTGGTGACAGTGACATGCGAGTAACACCATGTCACTTGGTAGATGATGCTAGGATGAAGAGAGACCTCACTGAGCTGAACTGCAAGCTTGTATATGAGGTAATAAATTACCTTGGCTGTGCAGAATTTAACAGAATTGCCCAAGGATTAACCCGTACAGCGTCAGAGACGTACAAGATATGTTGGCTACTCTGAGCTAACCGGGCGTCAGAGACGTATGAGATACGTCGGCGAGCTTCCTCGTGTTTTTGGAGGTATTGCGTCCTCAAAACCTACCATTATACTGCCATCATGCACTGTAGACATTGCCCATGCTGCCTCCTCGTCCCTGCTAACATGAATGCTTCCTGTATTTATTTATTACATATCTGAACTTTAGCAGTTTCTGCTGCCTTCAGCTCTGTGTAGCGGGAAACTGATGCCTCAACTCCGCTAATATGAATGCAGCATAATTTCCATTACTTACTCTTACCATTTCAGATGTTTTTGGTAACTGTTATATTGTGGTAGTGAAAACTTTGTATGACATAAATAAGAATTTTCCAATTGCTTTGTTATAAGGAAAAAACAAGTCCATACTACTCGGAAAATATTTGCACCGCGAAAGGCAACACTCCCTCGCGATATCTCGTGTCTATTTTTAACCACAAACACTCCCAAACAGCAAAACATGACATGTTGTTTTTAGGAACGATATTATGCATGTGTCCAACTCGGGCATTGACTGGTGAGAAACGAGGTAGTGAATAAACTAGTCACATAAGGCTTTGCTAAGTCGCTAACCTTAGCGCAAAAACATCTCGCACAAATTAATACCTCTTCCAGTCAGTTCTGGGAGGAATGACTGTCATTTTCATTTGTTTCACATCATTTAAGACTGGTTTAGCAAAAAAAAAAAAAAATCCATGATGTGGCCAGCACTGGCAAAATCACAGTCTCAGATCTGCTGACGCTGTACGCGTTAAGCATATAGCTTACAAACATAGTGATATGCACTGCTCAACAGAAAAAAGCTCTTACCTCAAAACTAAAGTTACTGATATTTTGAGTGCAATATCTCTTAGTTTTTAAGTAATTTCTGATATAAAGGTATCAATGGAAAGAAAAAACAGATCTTTTTTCATTGTGAGACATTTCGAAAAAAAACTATGGGTATGTCTCGGGAAAAGAAAAAGGTAGTATTTGTCATTGGTTTCCTTTTAATTTTTTTTTTTTATATGAATTAAGATAATCAAAATGTTTTATGATGGAAAAAAGGCTACATACATCTACAGCATACATACATACATCTACAGCTATTCTATACAAGTCTTGTTGTAGTGCCTCACAATCTTCTTTTCTACTCACTCTCCTCATTAATTTAGCATTGTCTGCAAACAAACTGATGTAACTGTATATCTTCTCCTGTCTAATTGGCATAACTTTTTCCGTTAATCCAAAGATAACACACTTTCTTTTCCACAGTATCCCTAACCAAATTTTCCTTTTCCTTAATTACCTTTATTATCGTCAAGGCAACCTCCTATTCTTTTTCCTTGGCCGATTCTTTTACAACCTTTTATTAAAACTAACTTTCTGCTGAATCTGGTCAATCTTCCAACGATTTTGCTTTTCACTTATTTTTCTCACTTGATCTCCATTATATTCCATTTTCTTTTCATTTGGACAAACTTTACTCTTTAAGTCATCATAGTTTTCCTTTAGTACTTCCATGTTTGCCTTCATGATCTCATTGTCCTTTTTCACAAATTTTAACCAAGCCATCAGTTTTTTCACTAGATCTTTTATGTGTATGACCCTCCTCAATAAACTTTCTCTGGTGTTTCCGTCATCAAACCTTCCTCCAGTCTGAAGTCTGAGTAATCATGTTAAGGAAATTCAAATCTACTGGAAAGAGTAAATAAATATTCCACACCTTCGTCCATTTTTTATCTCAATTTGTTTCTTGTTTCTTGCTTTTTTTTCCATGTTACTGATATTTTAGCCCTGCCACCTAGACAGGAAAGCAGTAAAAAATAGCTCTTACCTTTACTTATCACTCTAGGCAAAAGATATTCATGGTGGCTTGGAATAATATAAGAACGTAGCACAGTGTGGACGTCCATCTCATATGATCTTGGTCTTGTTGTTTGTGTATCTAGCTAGTTGTAAGGGGTTTGAACAGAGCTCATAGTGTCCTGTCTCCATGTCTCCATTTATCCAATTTTTCCTTAAAATTATGCACATTGTGAGCTGTAACAACTTCATTATCCAATGCATTCCACTTTTCTACCGTTCTGTGTGGAAAACTGTATTTTCCAATATCCTTCACACACTGCCTCATCCTGGTCTTTTTATGTCCTCTTGTCCTTCCATCTTCTTCTGTCAACAGTACCAAGTCTTTCTAGTTTATCTTTTCAATGCCATTGACTATCTTGTACATTGTAATTAGGTCCCCACGTTCTCTTCTATCTTGTAAGGTTGGTAGTCCCACTTCCTTCAATAGTTCTTCATATGTTAGGTCCTTTAATTTCGGCACATCTTTGTAGCAATTTTCTGCATCCTTTCCAATTTTCTTATATCCATTTCTGAGCTCGGAGTCCATACCATTGCTGCATATTCCAGCCTTGGATGTATCATGCTTGTCGTGATTTTTTTCATCATATCTTTGTCCATGTATTGAAATGCCACTCTTACATTAGTCAACATTTTATATGATAATCCAAATATCATGCTTATGTGTTTTTGGGACTCAGATTTTCCTGTATGATCACTCCCAGATCATTTTCCTCTTTAGTCTTCATTATTTGTTCCTCTCCCTTGATATCAAATAGTTCCATACTGGTATTCTTTTACTCTTTCCTAGTTCTATTATGGGACATTTCTAGGCATTAAACTCCAATTTCCATTTCCTACTCCTCTCACAATCTTGTTTATAACTTCCTGTAACAGCAAACTGTCCTCTTTGATTTTGATAACTAGAGCAGCTTTGCACCATCAGCAAATAAATCTATATAAGTTTACCCCATGTGAATGTTGTTTACATAAATCTGAAACATAATGGGGGGGGGCTAACACTGACCCTTGTGGCACTCCACTAGTTACTTTACCCCAAGACGAGTATGTATCTCTGATCACAGTTCTCATTTTCCTATCCTTCAAATAATCTCTTGTCCATTCTGGCAAAGTTCCTCACAGTCCTCCTATGTTTTATAGTTTTGAAAGTAGTCTTCCATGAGGAACTTTATCAAAAGCCTTTTTTATATCCAGGTATACTGTATCCACCCATCT
Source organism: Portunus trituberculatus (assembly GCF_017591435.1). Taxonomy (NCBI): domain Eukaryota; kingdom Metazoa; phylum Arthropoda; class Malacostraca; order Decapoda; family Portunidae; genus Portunus; species Portunus trituberculatus. The sequence continues at coordinate 37,982,874 of NC_059301.1, forward strand.
GTCTCTGTTTTCCAATCCTGCAATAACTGTCAAGTAGAAGTTTAATAAGTTTGATACATATGACATCCCTGTCCTAAACCCCAATTGTCTGTTAGATATGACTTGCTCCTCTTCTAGAAATTTAACCCATTTTTCCTTGAATTACTTCACACAACTTCCCCAAGACACTTGTAAGTGACACTGGTCTGTAGTTTAGTGGTTCAGTTGCCTTTCCTTCTTAAAATATCGGAATTACATTGGCTCTCTTCTATTTTGTGGAACTTTCCCTTCATTTATTAAACTTGTAATTATTTCCCAAATTGGATCCAGTAGTTGACCTTTGCATTCTTTTAACACTGAGCCTGATACACCATCTGGCCCCATTGCTTTTCTGATATCCAACGTACCCAATAATCTTCCAATATCCTCTTTGTGCACTACAATCTCCTGTAATCCTTGACAATGCAATGTCCTATTAGGTTCCGTGAAATCTTCTGCAGTGAAAACCGATTTGAAGCTCTCATTCATTATTTCATACATTTCCTACTCTGTTTGGTATGTCTTCCATCCTTTAATTACTTTTTCAATTGTTTCCTTGTTCTTCGTTTTGCCATTTATAAACTTATAGAAAAGTTTGTGTTCATTTTTGCTTTTATTCACCACATCTTTCTCAAAGTTTCTTTCTTCCTCTCTCCTTACTCTAATATATATTCATTTCTTGCATATCTGTTATAGTCATTTCTCTGTTTTATAAGTTTCTTCCAAGCTTTATCTTTTGCATTTTTACCTTGAATGTATCTAGCATTGTACCAAGCGTGTATTTTTTTCCTAACTTTATAAACAGGTACAATTTTTTTTACTCCTTCATTATATTTTTGTTAGAATATTTCATTTCCCTTATATTGTCTTTCTGTATATAATGTTTCTCCACTCAATATCAGCAAAATAGATCCTTATTTTTTCAAAATCTGCTATTGCTTAATTTTATCTCTCTCCTTTGTAGTCATCACTGTAACTTATCCCATCCTCCTACTGAATTTGCATCTCTAATGTCACATTATCACTTCTTCCCCATTGGACTAAGGTGTTGTATGACTGGACGGGACTCTGGTTAATTCGTGAATACGAGGTCAAGCAACGATGTTTCTTCTTCCATCCTGTACCTTGTTGACTCCTCCACCCACTGATCCATTGCATTAACCATAGTCAACTGTAACACTTCCTCGCTCCACTGTCCAGCATTATCCATTACTTCCATCTCTCTTTCCACTTTACTTTTTCACAGTTAAAGTCTCCAACTAAAAGTATTCTTCCATCTCTTCTTATCATGTTATCTAGGCACTTAATCACCTCTATTTGCATATCTTTATGTTCTTCAGTTCCCATGTATTTGTCTTAGGTGGCACATATGTAACTATAAATTTTCTCTTTAATTCCTCTGGTTTGATTGTTACTTCTATTACTTCCAATTTGTCCTCTCCATATTGCACATCTTCCACACATATATTATCATAAACATTATTAGCACTCCTGCCTCTTTAACCCTCCTGTCTCTCCTCCAGCAATTATATCCCTCCTCTTTAAAGTTAACATGAATCTGCTCTCTTAGTTTTGTTTCAACAATGCACATTACATCTGGCTTTTTCTCTTTTAAATAATCTCTAAGCTCCAACATGCTCAATAACAATCCATTTATATTAGTACAAGTCACTCTTAATTTTGTGCCTCCTCCACAAAATTAAGAGTGACTTATACTAATACAGATGGGTTGTTATCAAGCATGTTTGTGTGTGTATTTACCTAGTTGTAGTTTTACAGGGCCTGGGCTTTATGCTCGTGTGGCCCTGTCTCCATATCTACACTTATCTAATTGTTCTTTAAAACTATGCACACTTGTTGCTGACACCACATCCTCACTCAAACTGTTCCAAGTCTCAACACATCTTTGCGGGAAACTTTATTTTTTAACATCTCTCAGACATCTTCCCTTCCTCAGTTTCTTACTGTGTGATCTTGTGCTTCTAATGTCATATTCTTCTCTCAGGATTAGTTTCTCATTATCCACTTGACCCATTCCGGTAATCAATTTATAAACTTATATCAGATCCTCTCTCTCTCTTCTCTGTTCCAAGGTTGGTAGCTTTTAGTCTCTCCTCATCTGTCATCCCTTTTAAATTCTGGAACCAGTCTTGTACACATTTTTTGTGGTCTCCAATTTCTTTGTGTGTGTGTGTGTGTATTTACCTAATTGTATTTACCTAATTGTAACATACGGGAAAAGAGCTATGCTCGTGTTGTCCCGTCTCCATATCTATTAATGTCCAGCTTTTTCTTAAAATCATGAATATTCCTTGCGTTGACCACTTCCACGTCTAAACTATTCCATGCTTCCACCCTTCTATGAGGGAAGCTATATTTTTTTACATCTCTCCTATAAGTGGCCATTTTAGTTTTTCCCATGCCCTCTCGACATTCTTTCATTCCACATACACAGATCTTCCCTATCCATTTTTTCCATGCCAATCATCACTCTGTATATTGCTATCAGGTCTCCCCTTTCTCTTCTGTTTTCCAGGGTCGGAAGTTGCATTCTTTTCAGTCTGTCTTCATAAGTCAAATCTCTTAAGTCAGGCACCATTTTTGTTGCAGCCCTCTGTACTTTCTCTAGTTTCCTTATGTGTTTCTTTAAGTTCGGAGCCCACTGTATTGTCTTATTGTACCAATAAGACAACATAGAGAAGTTGGAAAGCAGGACTGGTTTAACGATAGATGTGAAAAGGCTAGAACAGTGTGTGTGTGTGTGTGTGTGTGTGTGTGTGTGTGTGTGTGTGTGTGTGTGTGTGTGTGTGTGTGTGTGTGTGTGTGTGTGTGTGTGTGTGTGTGTATTTACCTAATTGTATTTACCTAATTGTAACATACGGGAAAAGAGCTATGCTCGTACTGTCCCGTCTCCATATCTACTAATGTCCAGCTTTTTCTTAAAATCATGAATATTCCTTGCGTTGACCACTTCCACGTCTAAACTATTCCATGCTTCCACCCTTCTATGAGGAAGCTATATTTTTTCACATCTCTCCTATAAGTGGCCATTTTTAGTTTTTTCCCATGCCCTCTCGACATTCTTTCATTCCACATACACAGATCTTCCCTATCCATTTTTTCCATGCCAATCATCACTCTGTATATTGCTATCAGGTCTCCCCTTTCTCTTCTGTTTTCCAGGGTCGGAAGTTGCATTCTGTTCAGTCTGTCTTCATAAGTCAAATCTCTTAAGTCAGGCACCATTTTTGTTGCAGCCCTCTGTACTTTCTCTAGTTTCCTTATGTGTTTCTTAAGTTCTGTGCCCACTGTATTGTTGCATATTCAAGCCTTGGTCTTATCATTGCAGTAATTATTTTCTTCATCATTTCTTCATCTAAATATACGAACGCCACTCTTATGTTCCTCAATAAGTTCAATTTTTTTTTTTTTTTTTTTTTTTTTTTTTACGTCCGGTTCCCCTATTATATTAGGGCTAGGACGGTGCCTCCTGACAGAGGAGTCAGGAGGACTTCGGTTTTGGCATTTGGGAACCGTTGCAGTGGATGCCCTTCTAACCTCGGACCGTGGCCAGGATTCGAACCGTGCGCTGAGAACCCTGGGGCTCATAATCCCACTCCCACTGCACCCCGTTCCTCAATAAGTTCAATACTTCTCCAATTATTTTGTTTATATGTCTCTCTGGCGATAGGTCATTGGTAATTGTCACCCCAAGGTCTTTTTCTTCATGACTGGTTTTATGTCTTCATTTCCTATCTTGTACATACTCCTGATTCTTCTTTCACTCTTGCCAAACTCTAATTTCTTGCATTTTGTCGTGTTGAACTCCATTTGCCATGTACAGCTCCATTTCCATATTCTGTCCAAGTCTTCCTGGAGTAGTTCGCAATCTTTGTCACATCTCACTTTTCTTAACAATTTTGCATCGTCTGCAAATAGGCTCACATAACTGGACACCCCATCCACCATGTCATTTATGTAGACCGCGAACATTACTGGTGCCAACACTGATCCCTGTGGAACTCCACTCTCCACCAAGCCCCATTCTGATGGTCTGTCCTTAATTATTGTTCTCATTTCTCTTCCTACCAAAAGTCTTCCATCCATTTTAGTAAACTGCCATGCACTCCTCCTACCATTTCAAGTTTCCAGATCAGTCTCGTGTGGTACCTTATCAAAGGCCTTTTTTAAATCCAGATATATTCCATCAGCCCAACCATCTCTTTCCTGTATTACATCTATCACCCTCGAATAGTAACATATCAGGTTTGTCGTGCATGAACACCCTTTTCTAAAACCAAATTGACACTCACAAAGTATGTCATTTTCTCCAAGAAGTCTGTCCATCTATTCTTCACCACTCTCTCACACATCTTAGCTACCACACTTGTAAGTGACACTGGTCTATAGTTCAATGGGTCTCTCTTGTTACCTGATTTATAAATTGGGACAATGTTAGCTCTTTTCCAGTCTTGGGGCACTACACCTTCCCTTAATGAGGCATCAATTACTTCACAAACTTTTTCTGCCAGTTGCTCCTGCATTCTCTTAAAATCCATCCTGATACCCCATCAGGTCCCACAGCTTTTCTCACTTCTAAACTCCCCATCATATTCTTGATCTCCTCCACAGTTACTTGAAACTCCTTCATAATCCCTTTCTGTTCCATTACCAGTGGTTTGTCAAAAGCAGTCTCCTTTGTGAATACCTTCCGAAAGCATCCATTCATAGCCTCTGCCATTTCCTGGGATCCTCACTGCATACTCCATTTACTTCTAAACTTTCAATACTTTCTCTATTTTTGATGTTGTTGTTCACATGTCTGTAAAAAGCCTTGGTTGGTCTTTACATTTATCAATTATATCCTTTTCTTGTTTCTTTCTTTCTTCTCTTCTAATCAACACATATTCATTTCTTGCTCTTTTGTAACTTTCCCACTGCTTAATCCGTCTTTTCCTTCTCCACCTCTTCCATGCATCCTCTTTTCTTGTTCTAGCCTTTTCACATCTATCGTTAAACCAGTCCTGCTTTCCAACTTCTCTATGTTGTCTTATTGGTACAAATTTTTCTCACCTTCTTTGTATATTTTTATAAATTCCTTCCACTTTTCATTTGCTCCTTAGCACTCTTGAATTTCATCCAATTTGTCTCTTGAAAGAATTTCTTTAGGTTTCCAAAATCTGTCTTGGCATAATTCCATCTTCTCACTTTATATTCTTCATTTCTTCTAGATTTCTCTTCATCTATCACCTTGAACTCCAAAACTGCATGATCACTCTTTGCTAAAGGGCACTCCACCCTCATCTCCTCAATGACCATTGGCTCTGTACTAAAGACCAAGTCCAGTCTTGACGATGCTCCCTCTCCTCCAAACCTAGTATCTTCTTTGACCCACTGAGTTAACACATTTTCCATTGCCAGTGTCAATAGTGTATTTCCCCATGTTGTCTCTGATCCTTCCATTAACCAGTCCTCCCAACACACCTCTTTACAATTAAAATCTCCCATCATTATAGTTCGTTCACAGCCACCCAACATTTCTTCCAGACATGTTCCTGTATCACTTATCATTTCTTCATATTCCTGTACTGACCATGCATTTGTCTTAGGTGGTACGTACACCACTATGTAGTGCCTCTTTTTCCTTCATTAGTTTCTGCTCTGATCTTTAGCACTTCTGCCTTTCCCATACCTTCTTTCACTTGATCCACCTTTATATCTTTTTAACCAGCAACATCACTCCTCCTCCCATCTTACCTACTCTATTTCTTTTCCAAACATTATATTTCCTTCTCCAACCATCATCAGGTCTTCTCCTCTCTCAGTTTTGTTTCAGTAAGACCCACAATATCTGGGTTCTTGTCCTCAAGTAATCGTTGAGTTCTAAAATCCCGATATCACTCCATTTATGTTGGAATACATTACATTCGCTCATACATAAGTTTCTTTAGTCCTTTCTTGCTGTACTTTTCTGGGTTATGAACCACTTCCTCAGTCTCATATCCAAGATTCTCCAGAAAAACTCTTTCTTCTCCTCTTCTGTCCTCTCTTCATTTTTTTCAAAGCCTCCTTTCTCAACTCATTTAACATTTCTCTTTCCTTTTCACCGAGATCTCTTCTCAACCAAATCTTCCTTGTTGTTTCCTGCTGGGCTAGCCTCCATGACTTCTCCACCAATTCATCTACATCCTTTTGTGACTTAAGTTTGATTCTTATTGGCCTCATACCTTCTCCTGTGAACTTTCCAATTCTATGGAAGTCCTCTATTTCTTGTACTAGGTCTTTTCCTCCTCCTGCACCACATTAATGATATTATTTATCACCTTTTTATGTTTTCTCTCTCTCCATTTTACTCGGTGTCTTATCCTCCTCCACACCAAATATCACCACACATCTCTTTTTGTCAACAGTTTCCCTCACCAATGTCTCATTTGACTTAATAACCTTCACCACTTTCTCAGCAATCTTCTCTTCTATGATCTGTTGATCTATAATTTCAGCAAAGCCCAAAGTTTTCTCCCCAGACTCTTTGATTTCCTTTTCCAGACTTAAAACTTTGTAATTTACCTCCTTTCTTTCCACTTCCTGACTTTTTTTCTATTCAGCCTGCTTCTCCATCACTTTTCCTAAAGATTCTCCACATTTGTCGCAATTCACTGTGTGTGTGTGTGTGTGTGTGTGTGTGTGTGTGTGTGTGTGTGTGTGTGTGTGTGTGTGTGTGTGTGTGTGTGTGTGTGTGTGTTTGTGTTTTTGTTTTTGTGTGTGTGTGTGTGTGTGTTTTTTGTTGTGTGTGTGTTTGTGTGTGTGTGTTTTTTTTTTTTTTTTTTTTGTGTGTGTGTTTTTGTGTGTGTGTGTGTGTGTGTTTTGTGTGTGTGTGTGTGTGTGTGTGTGTGTGTGTGTGTGTGTGTGTGTGTGTGTGTGTGTGTGTGTGTGTTGTGTTGTGTGTGTTGTGTGTGTGTGTGTGTATGTGTGTGTGTGTGTGTGTTTTTTTTGTGTGTTTTGTGTGTGTGTGTGTGTGTGTGTGTGTGTGTGTGTTGTGTGTGTGTGTGTGTGTGTGTGTGTGTGTGTGTGTGTGTGTGTGTGTGTGTGTGTGTGTGTGTGTGTGTGTGTGTGTGTGTGTGTGTGTGTGTGTGTGTGTGTGTGTGTGTGTGTGTGTGTGTGTGTGTGTGTGTGTGTGTGTGTGTGTGTGTGTGTGTGTGTGTGTGTGTGTGTGTGTGTATTTACCTAATTGTATTTACCTAATTGTAACATACGGAAAAGAGCTATGCTCGTGTTGTCCCGTCTCCATATCTATTAATGTCCAGCTTTTCTTAAAATCATGAATATTCCTTGCGTTGACCACTTCCACGTCTAAACTATTCCATGCTTCCACCCTTCTATGAGGGAAGCTATATTTTTCACATCTCTCCTATAAGTGGCCATTTTAGTTTTTTCCCATGCCCTCTCGACATTCTTCCATTCCACATACACAGATCTTCCCTATCCATTTTTCCATGCCAATCATCACTCTGTATATTGCTATCAGGTCTCCCCTTTCTCTTCTGTTTTCCAGGGTTGGAAGTTGCATTCTTTTCAGTCTGTCTTCATAAGTCAAATCTCTTAAGTCAGGCACCATTTTGTTGCAGCCCTCTGTACTTTCTCTAGTTTCCTTATGTGTTTCTTTAAGTTCGAGCCCACTGTATTGTTGCATATTCAAGCCTCGGTCTTATCATTGCAGTAATTATTTTCTTCATCATTTCTTCATCTAAATATCTGAACGCCACTCTTATGTTCCTCAATAAGTTCAATACTTCTCCAATTATTTTGTTTATATGTCTCTCTGGCGATAGGTCATTGGTAATTGTCACCCCAAGGTCTTTTCTTCATGACTGGTTTTATGTCTTCATTTCCTATCTTGTACATACTCCTGATTCTTCTTTCACTCTTGCCAAACTCTATTTTCTTGCATTTTGTCGTGTTGAACTCCATTTGCCATGTACAGCTCCATTTCCATATTCTGTCCAAGTCTTCCTGGAGTAGTTCGCAATCTTTGTCACATCTCACTTTTCTTAACAATTTTGCATCGTCTGCAAATAGGCTCACATAACTGGACACCCCATCCACCATGTCATTTATGTAGACTGCGAACATTACTGGTGCCAACACTGATCCCTGTGGAACTCCACTCTCCACCAATCCCCATTCTGATGGTCTGTCCTTAATTATTGTTCTCATTTCTCTTCCTACCAAAAGTCTTCCATCCATTTTAGTAAACTGCCATGCACTCCTCCTACCATTTCAAGTTTCCAGATCAGTCTCTGGTGTGGTACCTTATCAAAGGCCTTTTTTAAATCCAGATATATTCCATCAGCCCAACCATCTCTTTCCTGTATTACATCTATCACCCTCGAATAGTAACATATCAGGTTTGTCGTGCATGAACGCCCTTTCCTAAAACCAAATTGACACTCACAAAGTATGTCATTTTCTCCAAGAAGTCTGTCCATCTAGTCTTCACCACCCTCTCACACATCTTAGCTACCACACTTGTAAGTGACACTGGTCTATAGTTCAATGGGTCTCTCTTGTTACCTGATTTATAGATTGGGACTATGTTAGCTCTTTTCCAGTCTTGGGGCACTACACCTTCCCTTAATGAGGCATCAATTACTTCACAAACTTTTTCTGCCAATTGCTCCCTGCATTCTCTTAAAATCCATCCTGATACCCCATCAGGTCCCACAGCTTTTCTCACTTCTAAACTCCCCATCATGTTCTTGATCTCCTCCACCGTTACTTGAAACTCCTTCATAATCCCTTTCTGTTCCATTACCAGTGGTTTGTCAAAAGCAGTCTCCTTTGTGAATACCTTCCGAAAGCATCCATTCATAGCCTCTGCCATTTCCTGGGATCTTCACTGCATACTCCATTTACTTCTAAACTTTCAATACTTTCTCTATTTTTGATGTTGTTGTTCACATGTCTGTAAAAAAGCCTTGGTTGGTCTTTACATTTATCAATTATATCCTTTTCTTGTTTCTTTCTTTCTTCTCTTCTAATCAACACATATTCATTTCTTGCTCTTTTGTAACTTTCCACTGCTTAATCCGTCTTTTCCTTCTCCACCTCTTCCATGCATCCTCTTTTCTTGTTCTAGCCTTTTCACATCTATCGTTAAACCAGTCCTGCTTTCCAACTTCTCTATGTTGTCTTATTGGTACAAATTTTTCTCACCTTCTTTGTATATTTTATAAATTCCTTCCACTTTTCATTTGCTCCCTTAGCACTCTTGAATTTCATCCAATTTGTCTCTTGAAAGAATTTCTTTAGGTTTCCAAAATCTGTCTTGGCATAATTCCATCTGTGTGTGTGTGTGTGTGTGTGTGTGTGTGTGTGTGTGTGTGTGTGTGTGTGTGTGTATTCACCTAGTTGTAATTTTACAGGGCCTGGGTATCATACTCGTGTGGCCCCGTCTCCATATCTACACACATCCAACCTTCCTTTAAAACTATGCACACTCCTCACTGACACCACCTCCTCACTCAAACTATTCCACACCTCCACACATCTTTGTGGGAAACTATATTTCTTCACATCCTTCAAGCATATTCCCTTGGCTATCTTTTTACTATGCGATCTCGTAGTTCTATTTAAATTTTCCTCTCTCAACATCATTTGCTCATTATCCACTTCATCCAGACCGTTCAACAGTTTATAAACCTGTATTAAATCTCCTCTTTCTTTTCTTTGTTCCAAGGTAAGCAAATTAATTTCTTTTAATCTCTCCTCATAGGTCATTTCTGCCAATTCCGGAACCATTTTTGTTGCCATTCTCTGCAATCTCTCCAACTTCCTTATATGCTTCTTTTTATAAGGGGACCAAACCACCCCAGCATATTCCAATCTTGGTCTAATTACCATACTAATTAATTTCTTCATCATATCTTTATCCATATAATGAAAGGCTAATCCAATATTTCTAATCAGATTATATGTTTCTCCAAACATCTTGTCAATATGAGCCTTAAACTGCCCATGGTCTTGTATTATCACTCCCAAATCCTTTTCCTTTTCCACCTTTTTCAACACTACTCCTTCACCCATCTTATATGACCCTCTTGGCCGTCTTCCACTCTTCCCATCTCCATCACATGACTTTTGCTCAGATTAAATTCCATCTCCCACCTCTTGCTCCACTCCCAAATCCTATCCAGATCTGCCTGTAAAATTTCACAATCTTCTTCACTCTTCACACACCTACACAACTTCGCATCATCCGCAAACAAATTAATATAGCTGTTTACTCCCCTCTGGCATATCATTAATATAGACAAGGAAAAGTATTGGTGCCAACACTGAACCTTGTGGGACTCCACTCTCCACCACCAACCAGTCCCACTTTGCATCCCTTATTACCGTTCTCATCTCCCCTCCATCTCAAGTAGTTTTCCATCCACTTTAACACTTTTCCCTTCAGTCCTCCATAAATCTCTAATTTCCATAGCAGTCTCAAGCGCAGTACCTTGTCAAAAACTTTTTTTAAATCCAAATATACACAGTCCATCCATCCCTCTCTCTCTTGTATTTTGTCAGCCACTCTCGAATAAAAGCTCAGTAGATTTGTTACACATGACCTCCCTTTCTTAAAGCCAAATTGATGATCCGATAATAACTTGTGATCCTCCAGGAACCGTATCCAACATTTCTTTATCACCCTCTCACAAATCTTACCGACCACACTTGTTAAAGACAGGTCTATAGTTAAGAGGCTCTTCCTTACTGCCTTCCTTATAAATGGGCACCACTTCAGCTCTTTTCCACTCTACCGGTACTTCCCCGGTTTCTAATGAGCACCTTATAATATCATATAATGGATTTATCAATTCTTCTCTACATTCCTTCAATAATTTGCCTGAAACTTCATCTGGTCCCATCACTTTATCATCTTTAAGTTCCTCCAACATTTTATATAACTCCTTTTTAGGTATCTTAATGTCATCCATGTGCACATTTCTTTCTACATTCTGAGGCTTTAGAAACATTGTTTCTTTAGTAAATACTTGTTGGAACCTATTATTTAGCAATTCCGCGATATTTTTAGGGTCATCTACTATCCCTTGCTCTCCTTTTAACCTTTCAATGGACTCTCTCTTTTTAAGTTTACCATATATGAACCTGTAAAAATATTTTGGATGTTCCTTACTCTTGTCTACAATATCTTTTTCAAATTTTCTTTCTTCCTCCCTCCTTATCCTCACATACTCATTTCTTGCCACTCTATAATTCTCCTTATTTAGAATATTCCTGCTCTTTTTCCATCTTTTCCAAGCCACATCTCTCTTTTCTTTAGCCTTAACACAAGTTGCATTAAACCAATCCTTTCTTCCTTCCTCTCTCGGTTTATACTTTGGTACAAATTTCATAACTCCTTCTTTATAATATTTCATAAAAATCTCATATTTTTTTTTGCACTTCTCTGATTTGTAACATCTACTCCCAATTTAATGTTCTGAAACAATTTTTCAAACTTTGTGTCCATCTTTCTATAATTCAATCTACCACTCTTGTATGTCTCATCTTTCCTTTGCTGTGTTATTGCCATCTGCATTTCTATAACCACATGATCACTCTTCCCCAATGGACATTTGTATTGTATATCCCCACATAGGTACACTTCTCGTGTTAACACCAAATCCAGTCTAGCCGGTTCATCATCTCCTCTATATCTAGTATTTTCTTTCACCCTCTGTTCCATCATATTTTCCATCATTAGATTAAGGAATCTCTCTCCCCATGCTTCCTCTCCAACACCACTTACTAGATTTTCCCAATCCACTTCCTTACAATTAAAATCTCCTACTAGTATCACCTTTCTTTTTCCAGTTAATACACTTTCCAAACTCTGTAAAGTATCCTTGATCATATTGTCGTATTCCCTTAACCCATAAATCTCTCAGCAGATCTGAGACTTTGTGATTTCACCAGTGCTGGCCACATCATGGATTTTTTTCTTTTTTGCTAAACCAGTCTTAAATGATGTGAAACAAATGCAGTCATTCCTCCCAGAACTGACTTATAATTTCATGTTTTCCTAATCACTTAGCAAAGCCTTATGTAACTAGTCTATTCCACCTCTTTCTCACCAGTCGATCCCGAGTTGGACACATGCATAATATCATCCCTGAATTGAAAGAAAAACAACATGTCATGTTTTGCTGTTTATGTTTGTCTAAAAATAGACACATATCTCTCAAATGTTGCCTTCATGTGCAAATATTTTCCAGTAATATGTACTTGTTTTCCTTATAACAAAGCGATTGGAAAATTCTTATTTATGTCATACAAAGTTTTCACTACCACAATATAACAGTTCCAAAAACATCTGAAATGGTGAGAATAAGTAATTCTTGAGGCATCAGTTTCCACACCAAGCTCCAGAAACTGCTAAAGTTCAGATATGTAATAAATTACAGGAAGCATTCATGTTCAGGACACAACAGCATGAGCAATGTCTACAGTGCATGATGGCAGTATACTGGTAGGTTTTGAGGACCAATCCAAAACACAAAGCTCGCCACATATCTCTCGTCTCTAACGTCCTTCCTCAGAGTAGCCACTATCTCATCTCTCGCTTCTTAATGTCCAAGAATTTGTTTTAGGAGGTACATAGGTCACCATGATTATTAATTCTTTTCCATCCCTTTTTAACCTTATGCCTATCACTTCTGCGTTGTTCTTCCCATACCAAACCTTATCCACATTTATCTCCTTCTTCGTCATAATCATAACTCCTCCTCCACCTTTACCCTCTCTATCCTTTCTCCATATATTATATTTATTATCCAAATTTACCTTTATTTTTTCATGTAATTTTGTCTCAGTCAAACACAATATATCAGGCTTCTCCACCATCATATAGTCTTGCAATTCCAATCTACTTGACAGTATCCCATCTATATTAGTATACATTACGGTCCACCCACTGCTCCTCTAGGGTTCCTCCGCATTCCTTCTCTCCACATACCACTTTCTGACTCTCTCTCCTATAACTCTCCAAAAAAAATTTTCTTTTTCTTCTTCAGACCGTTCATCATTTTTCCTTCTCGCCTCTTCCAACAATTCCTTATATCTTCTCCTCTCTTCCTCATTTCTATTTTTTCTGACGTACACCTCTTTACAACCATCTACCTCTCTTAATTTTGATGTTTTATATAAGATATCCTCCGCAGATTGTTGTGACTTCAGTACTACTTTAATCGGTCTCCTTACTCCCTCCTTATACGGACCCAGTCTATGGATCTCTTCCACTTCTTCTTGTAGGTCTTTTTTTTCATCATTTAGATTTTTGAACAGATCTCTTACTGTTTTTAATTTTTCCTTAATTCTCTTAGGCTTATGTGTTATATTTTGTTCTTTGATCCCAAATATTAACACACTCTTCTTTTCTGCTATTTCTCTTATCAATGTTTCCTTATTCTTCATAACATTAAACAGTTCTTTGGACCTTTCTTTTTTGTCTTCCTTCAACTGATCTTTAATTATTTCTTGTAATCTAACCATCTCTGCTTCCTTCGACTCAGTCCATTGTGTTTTCTTCAGTTCCCACTCCCTTTCAAACCTTTCATTCTGCTCACTGATCATTTCCTTAAAGTCATCTTTCTCCTTTACTACTCTCTCTATTTTCTCCTCCAACCATCTCTTGTATTTTTTCAACCTCCACTCTCAAGTGTGCATTCTCATCCACCAATCATTTTTCATTTTCCTCCAGTCTCTGAACTCTTTCCTTCAAAGCCTTGCAGAATTCTCTATCCTGCTCCTCCTCACTCCTCTGAACTTTTAATTCCTTCACCAACTCCTCAAACTTCTTCTCTAGCATAACCAATCTACCTTGCATTGTTGCCCCTGTTGAAGATGGACTCATATTTTGTATGGCCACTTTTGGTTTTGCTCCCTGGGCCTCATCGGCATATTTTGAATTTGGTAACTTATATCTTACAGGTCTATCCATTTTATTTCACTCTTCCTGGGAGCATGTGGGTGTGTGGTGGTGTGCACTGGGGGCCAGGCCTGGTAGCTACGTGTGTGTGGTGGGATGCGTTGGCGGCTGTTATGGCTGGCCTTTGTGTGGTTCCCGCTCTGTCGTTTGGAGTGTGGAGGTTCCCACACCTCCGATCACTCTTATGTACACGCCACCAGGCTACTTTCACTCTGTACACTCGTTCACTCGCTCTGGTCGCTCTTTAGTACCAATGACGGTTCTCACTCCAAGCACATTGTTTAGCGTGTGGAGTGTTAGTTAGATGCCACTCTGAGCAGGAGGCATGTCCGCTCTCCATGGAGCGCGGAGTGTGTGTGTGTGTGTGTGTGTGTGTGTGTGTGTGTGTGTGTGTGTGTGTGTGTGTGTGTGTGTGTGTGTGTGTGTGTGTGTGTGTGTGTGTGTGTGTGTGCATTTACCTAGTTGTATTGTACAGTGTTTGAGCAGAGCTCATAGTGTCCTGTCTTCATATCTCCATTTTATCTAGTTTTTCTTTAAAGTTATGCACACTATGTGCTGTGACTATTCCATTATCCAATGCATTCCATTTTTCCACCGTTCTGTGTGGAAAACTGTATTTTTCAATATCCTTCACACACTGCCTCATCCTGATCTTCTTTTCATGTCCTCTTCTTCCGTCAACAGCACCATGTCTTCTATGACTATCTTTCCAATATCATTTACTATCTTATACATTGTTATTAGGTCCCAACGTTCTCTTCTATCTTGTAAGGTTGGCAGTCATATTTCCTTCAATCGTTCTTCATATGTGAGGTCATTTAATTTCGGCACCATCTTTGTAGCAATCTTCTGTATCCTTTCCAATTTTCTTATATCTTTTTTTGAGCTCGGAGACCATACCACTGCTGCATATTCCAGCCTTGTGCGTATCATGCTTGTGATGATTTTTCTCATCATATCTTTATCCATGTAATGAAATGCCATTCTTATATTAGTCAACATTTTATATGATAGTCCAAATATCTTATTTATGTGTTTATCAGAGCTCAGATTTACTTGTATGATCACTCCAAGATCTTTTTCCTCTTTAGTCTTTGTTATTTGCTCTTCTCCCATCAAATAGTTCCATACTGGTCTTCTCTTACTCTTTCCTAATTCCATTATGTGGCATTTCTTGGCATTAAACTCCAATTTCCACTTCTTGCTCCATTCATAGATCTTGTTTAAATCTTCCTGCAACAGCAGACAGTCCTCTCTGGATTTGATAACTCTTAGCAACTTTGCATCATCAACGAATAAATTCATATAACAGTTTATCCCAATGTGAATGTCGTTTACATTAACTTGAAACATAATGGGGGTTAACACTGACCCTTGTGGCACTCTGCTAGTTACTTTACCCCAAGATGAGTATGTATCTCTGATCACAGTTCTCATTTCCCTATCCTTCAAATAATCTCTTGTCCATTCGAGCAAGGTTCCACACAGTCCTCCTATGCACCCTAGTTTCCAAAGTAGTCTTCCATGTGGAACTTTATCAAGAGCCTTTTTAATGTCCAGATATACTGTGTCTACCCATCCATCTCTGTTTTCAAGTCCTGCAATAACTCTCAAGTAGAAGCTAAATAATTTTGATACACATGACCGCCCCGTCCTGCACCCAAATCGTCTGTTCGATATGACTTGCTCCTCTTCAAAAAATTTAACCCATTTTTCTTTGATAATTTTTTCACATAACTTCCCTACGACACTTGTAAGTGACACTGGTCTGTAGTTTAGTGGTTCAGTTGCCTTTCTTCCTTTAAATATCGGTATTATGTTGGCTCTCTTCCACTATAGTGGAACTTACCTTCATTTATTGAACTTGTAATTACTTCCCAAATTGGATCCAGTAATTGCTCTTTACGTTCTTTAAACACCCAGCCTGATACACCATCTGGCCCTATTGCTTTTCTGAATTTCAACTAATCCAGTAATCTTCCAACATCTTCTTCATGCACTGCAATCTCCTGTAATCCTTCGCATCCCAATGTCCTATTAGGTTCTGTGAAATCATCTTTTGCAGTGAATACCATTTTGAAGCTCTCATTCATTATTTCACACATTTCCTTCTCTGTTTGGTATGTCTTCCCTTCTTAAATTATTTTTTCTATTGTTTCCTTATTCTATGTTTTGCCATTCATAAATTTGTAGAAAAGTTTGGTTTCATCCTTGCTTTTATCCACTACATCTTTCTTAAGGGGACCGTCTTTTTTTAAAAATAAAGAGGTAATTAATTTTTTTTTCGCTGATAGATGTTTATTACACGATGTTAGTTTAGTAGTTTTTCAATCACCTTAAATATGAAAAATAAAAAATAAATTTTGAAAAATATATTTTTTTCCTATAAACTTTGTCACTAAAGGACATATTTCAATTTTGCCAGTATGGATATGAAGTAAATGTCATATACCAAAACTTTTCACCTCATAGGATTTTTTTTTTTTTTTTTTATATATATATATATATATATATATATATATATATATATATATATATATATATATATATATATATATATATATATATATATTTTTTTTTTTTTTTTTTTTTTTTTTCCATTTCTTTTATATAAAATTATATTGCGGCACTTTCGTTACAACTTGTGATGTCCACTTGCACCATTTGTTTAGATATTGTAAGGCAAAAAAGGCAGGTAAAATACGCTGGATTGTGGCTTACAAGGTGTGAAATAACGGGCGAGATACTCAATAGATCCTCCTCCCATCACAGTCACATGGACACAGAAATGGAAGAGGAGAGGGTGTGTTCCTGTGTACCCCATAGTACTAAGTTGCCAGCGCCCACCTTTCCTTACTAAAGAAACCACTTTCCATGGCTTTTTCTGTGCTTATTATCATCATTTATGGTACAGAGAGTAGGAAAGCCCACTCTCACCCTTTAAAGTTTAAATACCCCATGTATTTTAGCGTATTTCAAAATACTCCATCACTATGTTGCCATATGTTTATGCTCTTGGTGTTTTTTATTTTCAATTTTTTTCAGATTTTTCGATACCATGGCCACCGGACAGTCCCCTTAAACTTTCTTTCTTCCTCTCTCCTTACTCTAATATATTCAACTGTAGTAACTTCGTACTGCCGATTATTATAGTCATTTCCCTGCTTTATTTTTTGCCTTTTTTGCTTGTATGCATCTAGCATTGTACCAAACATGTATTTTTTTCTGAACTCTATAAACAGGAACAAATATTTTTACTCCTTCATTGTATTTCTGTAAGAATGTCATATTTCTCTTTTACAGACTTCCTACACATAATATTACTCCATTCAATATCATCAAAATAACTCCTTAATTTTTCAAAATCCGCTCTTGCATAATTTAATCTCTCTTCTTTATAGTCCTCTCTGTAACTTATCTCATCTTACTCCTGCATTTGCATCTCTAAAAGTCGCATGATCACTTTTCCCCATTGGACTATGGTATTGTATGATTGGAGAGGACTCTGGTTTCTTTGTGAAAACTAGGTCAAGCAATGATGGTTCTTCTTCCTCTCTGTACCTTGTTGACTCCTCTACCCACTAGTCATTTGTATTAATCATAGTCAACTGTAACACTTTCACATTCCACTGCCAAGCATTATCCAATATTTCCATCTCTCTCCAGTGTATTTTTTTACAGTTAAAGTCTCCAACTAAGAGTATTCTTCTATCTCTTCTTATCATGTTACCTAGGCACTTTATCACATCTCATTGCATATCTCTATGCTCTTCTGATCCCCATATATTAGTCTTTGATGGAACATATGCAACTGTGTGTAATTCACTGTTTGATCTGCTGCAGTCTCTGACAAGACAGCCAGACGTTACCCTACAGAACGAGCTCAGAGCTCATTGTTTCCGATCTTTGGATAGGCCCGAGACCAGGCACACACCACACACCGGGACAACAAGGTCACAACTCCTCGATTTACATCCCGTACCTACTCACATGCTAGGTGAACAGGGGCTACACGTGGAAGGAGACACACCCAAATATCTCCACTCGGCCGGGGAATCAACCCTGGTCATCTGGCTTGTGAAGCTAGCGCTCTAACCACTGAGCTATCGGTCCGTGTGTGTGTGTGTGTGTGTGTGTGTGTGTGTGTGTGTGTGTGTGTGTGTGTGTGTGTGTGTGTGTGTGTGTGTGTGTGTGTATTTACCTAGTTGTAGTTTTACAGGGCCTGGGCTTTATGCTCGTGTGGTCCCGTCTCCATATCTACACTTATCCAATTTTTCTTTAAAACTATGTACACTCTTTGCTGATACCACTTCCTCACTCAAACTGTTCCAAGTCTCAACACATCTTTATGGAAACTAAATTTTTAACATCTCTCAGACATCGTCCCTTCCTTAGTTTCTTACTATGCGATCTTGTGCTTCTAAAGTCATATTCTTCTCTCAGGATCAGTTTCTCATTATCTACTTCATCCATTCCATTAATCAATTTATAAACTTGTATCAGATCCCCTCTCTCTCTTCTCTGCTCCAAGGTTGGTAGATCCATTGCCTTTATTTAGTCTCTCCTCATATGCCATCCCTTTAAATTCTGGAACCATTCTTGTAGCCATTTTTTGTAGTCTCTAATTTTCTTATGTGTTTCTTTTTATGGGGAGTCCACACAACTCCTGCATATTCCAATCTAGGTCTTATTTTAGTACTTATCAATTTCTTCATCATTTCCTTGTCCATATAGTGAAATGCTACTCCAATATTCCTTAGCAAATTATACGTCTCTCTGAAAATTCTATCAATATGGCTAACGGTTGATTATTTTCTTCCATTGTCACTCCCAAGTCCTTTTCCTTTTTACTTTTTCTAGTTCTACTCCATCTCCCATCTTATAGATTCCCACTGGTCGTCTTTCACTTTTTCCCATTTCCATGACATGGCTTTTGTCCACATTGAATTCCATCTCCCATTTTTTGCTCCATTTCCAGATCTTGTTTAAGTCTTCCTGTAGTATTTCACAATCCTCTTTTGTTTAATGACTCTGCACATTTCGCATCGTCCGCAAACAGATTTATGTAGCTGTTCACTCCTCTGGCATGTCATTTATATATCGAAAAAGTATTGGTGCCAATACTGACCCCTGTGGCACTCCGCTGTCTACTGTTCTCCACTTGGACTTCATATCTTTAACTATCGTCCTTATTTCTCTCCCCCTTAAGTAATTTTTCATCCATCTCAATGTGCTTCCTTTTAAGCCACCCTTCTCCTCTAACTTCCATAGTAATCTTTCATGTGGCACTTTATCAAAAGCCTTTTTTAGATCTAAATAAATACAGTCAACCCATCCCTCTCTCTCTTGTACTTGTGTGTGTGTGTGTGTGTGTGTATGTGTGTTTGTATTTACCTAGTTGTATTGTATTGTACAGGATTCAAGCAAGGCTCATAGTGTCCATCTCCATATCTCCATTTATCTAATTTTTCTTAAAAGTTATGCACAATATGTGCTGCAACAATTCCATTATGCAGTGCATTCCATTTTTCCACCGTTCTGTGTGGAAAACTGTATTTTCCAACATTCTTCACACACTGCCTCATCCTGATCTTCTTTTCATGTCCTCTTATCCTTCCATCCTCTTCTGCCAAAAGCACCAGGTCTTCTTTGTCTATCTTTTCAATATCATTTACTATCTTATACAATGTTCTTTTCTATCTTGTAAGGTTGGCACTCCCATTTCCTTCAGTCGTTCATATGTGAGGTCCTTTAATTCCAGCACCATTTTGTAGCAATCTTCTGTATCCTTTCCAGTTTTCTTATATCTTTTTTTAGAACTCAGAGACCATACCACTGCTGCATATTCCAGCCTTGAGCGTATCATGTTTGTGATGATTTTTTTCATCATATCTTTATCCATGTAATGAAATACCACTCTTATATTAGTCAACATCATATATGATAGTCCAAATATCTTATTTATGTGTTTATCAGAGCTCAGATTTTCTTCTATGATCACTCCAAGATCTTGTTCCTCTTTAGTCTTTGTTATTTGCTCCTCTCCCATCAGATAGTTCCATACTGGTCTTCTCTTACTCTTTCTTAATTCCAATATGTGAAATTTCTTGGCATTAAACTCAAATTTCCAATTCCACTTTAAATCTTCCTGTAGCAGTATACAGTCCTCTCTGGTTTTGATAACTTTTAGCAACTTTGCATCATCACCGAATAAATTTATATAGCAGTTTACTCAAATGTGAATGTCGTTTACATAAACTTGAAACATAATGGGGGCTAACACTGACACTTGTGACACCCCGCTAGTTACTTTACTCCAAGACGAGTATGTATCTCTGATCACAGTTCACATTTCTCTATCCTTCAAATAATCTCTTGTCCATTCGAGCAAGGTTCCAAGCAGTCCTCCTATGTTCTCTAGTTTCCAAAGAAGTCTTCCGTGAGGGACTTTATGATATGCCTTTTTTGGCTCCAGTAATTGCTCTTTACATTCTTTTAACACCCAGCTTGATACACCATCTGGCCCCATTGCTTTCCTGCCTTCCAACTTTTCCAGTAATCTTCCAATATTCTCTTTATGAACTGCAATTTCCTGTAATCCTAGGCAATTCAATGTCCTATTAGGTTTTGTGAAGTCATCTTCTTCAGTGAATACCGTTTTGAAGCTTTCATTCATTATTTTACACGTTTCTTTCTCTGTTTGGTATGTCTTTCCTTTTTTAATTATTTTTTCAATTGTTTCCTTATTCTTTGTTTTGTTGTTTACAAACTTGTAGAAAAGTTTTGGTTCATCCTTGCTTTTATCCACTATATCCTCAAACTTTCTTTTTTCCTCTCTCCTTACTCTATTATACTCATTTCTAATATCTTTGTATTGCCGACTATTATAGTCATTTCCCTGCTTTAAAAGTGTGTGTGTGTGTGTGTGTGTGTGTGTGTGTGTGTGTGTGTGTGTGTGTGTGTGTGTGTGTGTGTGTGTGTGTGTGTGTGTGTGTGTGTGTGTGTGTGTGTGTGTGTGTGTGTGTGTGTGTGTGTGTGTGTATTTACCTAGTTGTATTTACCTAGTTGTAGTTTTACAGGGCCTGGGCTTTATGCTCGTGTGGTCCCGTCTCCATATCTACACTTATCCAATTTTTCTTTAAAACTATGTACACTCTTTGCTGATACCACTCCCTCACTCAAACTGTTCCAAGTCTCAACACATGTTTATGGAAACTAAATTTTTAACATCTCTCAGACATCGTCCTTCCTTAGTTTCTTACTATGCGATCTTGTGCTTCTAAAGTCATATTCTTCTCTCAGGATCAGTTTCTCATTATCCACTTCATCCATTCCGTTAATCAATTTATAAACTTGTATCAGATCCTCTCTCTCTTCTCTGCTCCAAGGTTGGTAGATCCATTGCCTTTAGTCTCTCCTCATATGCCATCCCTTTAAATTCTGGAACCATTCTTGTAGCCATTTTTGTAGTCTCTAATTTTCTTATGTGTTTCTTTTTGGGAGTCACACAACTCCTGCATATTCCAATCTAGGTCTTATTTTAGTACTTATCAATTTCTTCATCATTTCCTTGTCCATATAGTGAAATGCTACTCCAATATTCCTTAGCAAATTATCGTCTCTCTGAAAATTCTATCAATATGGCTAACCGGTTGATTATTTTCTTCCATTGTCACTCCCAAGTCCTTTTCCTTTTTTACTTTTTCTAGTTCTACTCCATCTCCCATCTTATAGATTCCCACTGGTCGTCTTTCACTCTTTCCCATTTCCATGACATGGCTTTTGTCCACATTGAATTCCATCTCCCATTTTTTGCTCCATTTCCAGATCTTGTTTAAGTCTTCCTGTAGTATTTCACAATCCTCTTTTTGTTTAATGACTCTAGTTACCTAATTACCTAGTTGTAGTTTTACAGGGCCTGGGCTTTATGCTCCTGTGGCCCCGTCTCCATATCTACACTTATCCAATCTTACTTTAAAAGTGTGCACACTCGTTGCAGACACTACTTCTTCATCTAAACTGTTCCACGTCTCAATACTTCTCTGCGGGAAACTATATTTTTTTATATCTCTCAGACATCTTCCCTTTCTCAGCTTTTTACTATGCGATCTTGTGCTTCGGGTGTCATACATATTCTTCTCTCAGGATCAGTTTCTCATTATCCACTTGGTCCATTCCGTTGATCAATTTATAGACTTGTATCAGGTCTCCTCTCTCCCTTCTTTGTTCCAAGGTTGGTAGATCCATAGCCTTTAGTCTCTCCTCATATGTCATCCCTTCAAGTTCTGGGACCATTCTTGTAGCCATTTTTTGTAGCCTCTCCAATTTTCTTTTGTGTTTCTTTTTATGAGGGGTCCACACTACTCCTGCATATTCCAATCTGGGTCTTATTATAGTATTTATCAATTTCTTCATCATTTCTTTGTCCATGTAGTGAAATGCTACTCCAATATTTCTTAGCAAATTATGTTTCTCTAAAAATTCTATCAATATGGCTTACTGGTTGATTGTTTTCTTCCATCGTCCTCCTAAGTCCTTTTCCTTTTTACTTTCTCCAGTTCTCCATCTCCCGTGTGTGTGTGTGTGTGTGTGTGTGTGTGTGTGTGTGTGTGTGTGTGTGTGTGTGTGTGTGTGTGTGTGTGTGTGTGTGTGTGTGTGTGTGTGTGTGTGTGTGTGTGTGTGTGTGTGTGTGTGTGTGTGTGTGTGTGTGTGTGTGTGTGTGTGTGTGTGTGTGTGTGTGTGTGTGTGTGTGTGTGTGTGTGTGTGTGTGTGTGTGTGTGTGTGTGTGTGTGTGTGTGTGTGTGTGTGTGTGTGTGTGTGTGTGTGTGTGTGTGTGTGTGTGTGTGTGTGTGTGTGTGTAGTTGTAGTTTTACAGGGCCTGGGCTTTATGTGTGTGGCCCCATCTCCATATCTACACTTACCCAATTTTTCTTTAAAACTACGCACACTCTTTGCTGACAACACTTCTTCACTCAGACTGTTCCAAGTCTCAACACATCTTTGCAAGAAACTATATTTTCTAATATCTCTCAGACATCTTCCCTTTCTCAGTTTTTTACTATGTGATCTTGTGCTTCAAATGTCATATTCTTCTCTCAGGATCAGTTTCTCATTATCCACTTGATCCATTCTGTTAATCAATTTATAAACTTGTATCAGATCTCCTCTCTCCCTTCTCTGTTCCAGGGTTGGTAGATCCATAGCCTTTAGTCTCTCCTCATATGTCATCCCTTCAAATTCTGGAACCAATCTTGTAGCCATTTTTGGTAGTCTCTCCAACTTACTTATGTGTTTCTTTTTATGGGGGGTCCACACAACTCCTGCATATTCAAATCTGGGTCTTATTATAGTACTTATCAATTTCTTTGTCCATGTAGTGAAATGCTAATCCAATATTCCTTAGCAAATTATATGTCTCTCTGAAAATTCTATGAATATGACTTACCGGTTGATTGTTTTCTTTCAACGTCACTCCCAAGTCCTTTTCCTTTTTTATTTTCTCTAGTTCTACTCCATCTCCCATCGTATAGATTCCCACTGGTCATCTTTCACTCTTTCCCATTTCCATGACATGTTTTTTGTCCACATTGAATTCCATCTCCCACTTTTTACTTCATTTCCAGATCTTATTTAGGTCTTCCTCCAGTATTTCACAATCCATTTTTTGTTTTATAACTCTGCACAGTTTTGCATCGTCCACAAACAAATTTATGTAGCTGTTCACTCCCTCTGGCATGTCGTTTATATATATATGAGAAAAGTAATGGCGCCAATACTGACCCCTGTGGTACTCCGCTATCTACTGCTCTCCACTTGGACTTCATATTCTCTCACCCTCAAATAATTTTCCATCCATCTCAATGTGTTTCCTTTTAAGCCACTCTTCTCCTCTAACTTCCACAGTAATCTTGCATGTGGCACTTTATCAAATGCCTTTTTTAAATCCAAATAAATACAGTCAATCCATCCCTCTCTCTCTTGTACTCTATCAACTATTTTAGAGTAGAAACTCAGTAAA
Organism: Portunus trituberculatus; assembly: GCF_017591435.1. Taxonomy (NCBI): domain Eukaryota; kingdom Metazoa; phylum Arthropoda; class Malacostraca; order Decapoda; family Portunidae; genus Portunus; species Portunus trituberculatus. The sequence continues at coordinate 38,006,885 of NC_059301.1, forward strand.
TTTGTTACACAAGACTGACCTTTTCTAAAACCAAATTGGCTATTTGATAATTTGTTGTCTTTAAGGAACTCGATCCATTGCTTCTTTATTACTCTTTCACACATCTTGCATATTACACTAGTTAGTGATACTGGTCTGTAATTTAAAGATTCTTCCTTCCTTCCTTTCTTATATATGTGAACCACCTCAGCTCTTTTCCATTCTACTGGTACTGTTCCATTTTCTATTGTGCATTTTATGATGTTGTATATAGGACCAGCTAGTTCTTCCCTACATTCTTTTAATATTCTGCCTGAGACATCATCCGGTCCCATTGCCTTCTCTTCATCTAATTCCGTCATCAACTCTTTTATTTCAAGCTTGGTTTTAATCTCTTTCATATAGACGCTCTCTCTATTACCCTGTGGTCTTTCAAATTTGGATTCCTTAGTAAAGACCTCCTGAAATTTACAATTTAACAGTTCTGCCATACTTTTTGGGTCTTCCACAATCCCATTCTCTCCTTTTAATTTTTCTATTGTTTCTTTTTGCCTTATTTTTTCACTTATGAATATGTAGAACAATTTTGGTTGCCCCTTACATTTTTTCGACAATGTCCTTTTCATAGTTCCTTTCCTCTTCCTTCCTCACCCTAGCATATTCATTTTCACTGCTTTGAAGTTTTCCTTATTTTCTGGATTTCTATTTCTCCTCCACCTTTACCATGTTCCATCTTTTTTCTCCTTTGCCCTAGCACACCTTACATTAAACCAATCTTTCTTTCCTTCTTCTTTATGTCTATATTTCAGGACATATTCCCTGACTCCTGTTTTGTATATTTCCAAAAATAAGTTATATTTCTCTAAAACCTCTCTGAGTTTTCCATCTCCTTCCAGTTAACGTTCTTAAAATAGTTCTTGAGGTTCTCAATATCAGCCTTTCTGTAGTTTAATTGGTCTCCTTTGTATGATTTGTCTCCATCTTCCTTTCCCTCTTCTATATCCATTTCTAATATTACATGGTCACTATTTCCCAATGGGCACTTATATCTTATATCATCGTTCATTTGTATACCCCTTGTAAAAACCAGGTCCAATCTCGCCAGCTCGTCATTTCCTCTGAATCTTGTGTTTTCCTTTACTCTTTGGTCCATCATTAGGTCCATCTATCATTAGATTCAGGAATCTTTCTCCCCAGGCTTCTTCTCCCATACCACTTTCATAATTTTCCCAGTAAACCTCCTTACAGTTGAAATCTACTAATATCACTTTTCTCCTTCCTTTAATGACTCTCATTAGACTCCTTATTGTGTCATCTATCATGTCTTTACATTCTTGATTGCTCCATGAATTTGTTTTTGGTGGCACATATGTTCCAATGATTGTTAACTCTTTTTTATTAATATGCATCTTAATATACAGTACTTCTGCTCTTCCTTCCCCACACTCCACTTGGTTTACCACCATCTCTTTCCTTAACATCATCATGACTCCTCCTCCTCCTTTACTCACTCTGTCTCTCCTCCATATATTATACCCATTATCCATGTGTATTTTTATTGCCTCATTTAATTTTGTTTCAGCCAGGCATACAATATCCGGTTCTTCTTTCTTTATGTAATCTCCTAATTCTAATTTACTTGATAAAACCCCATCTGTTTGTATACATCATTTTTAATCTCTTGCTCTTATTGCCTTTAGTTAAACTTGCTCCATTTTTTTCTCTTCCTTCTCTTTTATATACCATTTTCTTATCCTGTCTCCTAGAATTCTCCGAAAAAATGCCTTCTTCTCCTCTGACCTTTCATTATTTTCTTCCTTTGCTTCTGCCACCAGTTTGTTGTATCTCTTCCTTTCTTCCTCATTTCTATTTTTCTTTAAATATATATCCTTGCAACCTTCTGTTTCTATGAGTTTTGTCATTCTATAAAGTATTTCTTCTGTTGCTGCTTGTGATTTTAGTAGTGTCTTAATTGGTCTCAACATTCCTTCTTGATATGGTCCCATTCTGTGGATTTCTTCTACCTCCTCTTCTAAGTTCTGTCTATCCTCGTCATTTAGATTCTTTAGTAGGTGACCAGCACCAGGTCTTCCTTGTCTATCTTTTCAATGCCATTGACTATCTCGTACATTGTTATTAGGTCTCCTCATTCTTTTCTATCTCATAAGGTTGGCAGTCCCATTTGCTTCAGCTTTTCTTCATAAGTTAGGTCCTTTAGTTCTGGCACCATCTTTGTAGCAATCTTCTCAATCCATTCTAATCCTCTTGTATCTTTTTCTGAGCTAAACTGCTAAATATTCCAGCTTTGGACGTATCATGTTTGTGATAATTTATTTCATCATATCTTTGTCCATGAATTATTTCAATTGATGGACATTTTATATGCTACTCCAAATATCTTACTTATGTGTTTTTTGGGGTTCAGATTTTCCTGTATAATAACTCCCAGACCTTTCCCTCTTTAGTCTTCATTATTTATTCCTCTCGCATCAGATAGTTCCATACTGGTCTTCTCTTACTCTTTCCTAGTTCCATTATATGACATTTCTTGGCATTGAACCCCAGTTTTCACTTCTTACTCCACTTGTAGATGTTGTTTTATATCTTCCTGTAACACCAAACAGTCCTCCAGGGTTTTGATTACTCTTAGCAGTTTTGCATCATCAGCAAACAAATTAATATAACTGTTTACCCCATAGTGAATGTAATTTACATAAATCTGGAACATAATGGGAGCTAACACTGACGCTTGTGGCACTCCATTTGTTACTTTACCCCAAGATGAGCATGTATCTCTGATCACAGTTCTCATCTCCCTGTCCTTCAAATAATCCTTTATCCAGTCTAACAAAGTTCCTTGCAGTCCTCTTATGTTCTCAAGTTATAAAGTAGTCTTCCATGAGGGACTTTATCAAGTCCCTCATGAAGGACTACTTTGTGTGTGTATTTACCTAGTTATATTTACCTAGTTGTAGTTTTACAGGGCCTGGGCTTTATGCTCATGTGGCCCCGTCTCCATATCTACACTTATCCAATTTTTCTTTAAAACTATGCACACTTGTTGCTGACACCACTTCTACACTCAAACTGTTCCATGCCTCAACACATCTTTGTGGGAAACTATATTTTTTAACATCTCTCAGACATCTTCCCTTTCTCAGCTTTTTACTATATGATCTTGTGCTTCGAATGTCATATTCTTCTCTCAGGATCAGTTTCTCATTATCCACTTGGTCCATTCCATTGATCAATTTATAAACTTGTATCAGATCCCCTCTCTCCCTTCTCTGTTCCAGGGTTGGTAGATCCATAGCCTTTAGTCTCTCCACATATGTCATCCCTTCAAATTCTGGAACCATTCTTGTAGCCATTTTTTGTAGTCTCTCCAACTTCCGTATGTGTTTCTTTTTATGAGGTGTCCACACTACTGCATATTCCAATCTGGGTCTTATTATAGTACTTATCAATTTCTTCATCATTTCTTTGTCCATGTAGTGAAATGCTACTCTAATATTCCTTCGCAAATTATATGTCTCTCTGAAAATTCTATCAATATGGCTTACCGGTTGAGTGTTTTCTTCCATTGTCACTCCTAAGTCCATTTCCTTTTTAACTTTCTCCAGTTTTATTCCATCTCCCATCTTATAGATTCACACAGGTCATCTTTCACTCTTTCCCATTTCCATGACATGGCTTTTGTCCACATCGAATTCCATTTCCCATTTTTTACTCCATTCCCAGATCTTATTTAGATCTTCCTGTAGTATTTCACAATCCTCTTTTTGCTTTATAACTCTGCACAGTTTCGTGTTATCCGCAAACAGATTTGTGTAGCTGTTCACTCCTTCTGGCATGTCGTTTATATGAGGAAAAGTATTGGTGCTAATACTGACCCCTGCGACACTTTACTTTCTACTGCTCTCCACTTGGACTTCATCTCTTTAACTACCGTCCAGGTTCCAGGTGTCCACAGCTCTATGAGGGAAACTGTACTTCTTAATGTCTCTTATACACTGCACCTTCTTCAATTTCTTCCCATGTCCCCTGGTAGCCCTTGTTTCCAGGCTTAAAAAATCTCCATCCACTTTATCCAGGTTATTCACCATTCTATAAATACCTATCAAGTCTCCCCTTTCTCTCCTATTTTCAAGTGTTGGAATTTTCAGTTTTCTCAACTGCTCCTCATAAGTCAAATCCTTCAGTTCTGGTACTAACTTTGTGGCTGCCCTTTGCACCCTCTCCAATTTTCTAATATTCTTCTTTGTGTGAGGGGACCACATGATTGCCGCATACTCCAGTCTTGGTCTTATCATAGAACTAATTAACTTTTTCATCATATCAGCATCCAAATATGAGAAGGCCATTTTAATTCTCCTTAGCAGATTTGTTACTTCTCCCGTGATTTTATTTATATGCCTGTCTGGGACTAAGCTTTCTGTAACTGCCACCCCTAAATCCACTTCCTCTTTAGACCTTTCCAAACCAAAATTTTCCATTTTGTAATTGCCATGTACTCTACATTTACTTTTTCCAAATTCCATGACTTTACACTTATTCAGATTGAATTCCATTTGCCAAGTTCTACTCCATCCACCAATTTTATCAAGGTCCTCTTGCAGTTTCATACAGTCATTTACATTTTTCACCCTCCTCATTATCTTAGCATCATCCGCAAATAAATTGATATGACTCTCAATTCCTTCAGGCAGGTCATTCACATAGATGCCGAACATGACTGGTCCCAGCACCGATCCTCGAGGTACTCCACTAGTGATTTTTAGCCAGGAAGAACTACTGTTTCTTATCACTGTTCTCATTTCCCTCTCACTAAGGTAATCCTTCATCCATTCCAATAATTGTCCTCCAACTCCTCCATTGTTCTTAATCTTCCACAGTAACCTCTTGTGTGGTACCTTGTCAAAAGCTTTTTTTTTAAATCTAGGTAGACACTGTCTACCCAACCATCTCTTTCCTGTACAGCATCTATTACTTTTGAATAAAACGACAACAAATTTGAGGAGCATGACCTTCCTCTTCTGAAACCAAACTGACAGTTTGTCAGCATATTGCTGCTTTCTAGGTGTTCCATCCAGACGTCTTTAATAATTTTCTCATACAGCTTCCCCACTACGCTCATCAGTGATACTAGTCTATAATTTAAAGGGTCTTCCCTACTACCACCTTTATATATAGGTACAATGTTTGCTCTTTTCCAGTCCTTCGGTACTTTCCCTTGCAACAACGATGTCTTCACCAGACTATGAATCTTCTCTGCCAACTGTTCCCTACATTCTTTCAGTATCTAATTTGAAATTCCATCTGGACCAGGTGCCTTATTTACATCTAGATTCTCCATCAGTCTCATAACATCCTCCTGATTTACCTCTACTCCAATTAGTTTGTATCCATCCAATTCATTATCTGCTAAGTCAAAATCTCTTTCTTCAGTAAAGACTGTTTGAAACCTCTCATTCATCACCTCAGCCATTTCTTGTACTTCTTCATATAGTTTTCCATCAACCCTCCGGCCCGCTATACCCTCTCGTTTCTTCATTTTTCCATTTATATGTCTATAAAACAGTTTTAGGTTACTTTCACATTTGTCCATTTTATCCTTCTCATAGTTCTGTTTTTCAACCCTCATAATTCTCAAACATTCATTTCTAGCATCAACATAATCGTTCCGTCTACTTTGCGTTCGCATTTTCCTCCATCTATTCCATGCATTTGTCTTGCATTGTCTAGCCCTTTCACATATAGCATTGTACCACTCCTTCCCTTTTTTACAGTTTACTCTTCCCTTCGGTACATACTTCTCCACTGCAGTATTATATATCTTGATAAACTTGTTCCATTTCTCCTGCAAATCCTTTTCATCTTCAAAACATTTCTAGCTCACAGCCTCAAAGTATCTCCTTATTTCTTCAAAATTTGCTTTATTATATCTATATCTTTCTATTTTGTACCCCTCATCTATCTTTAATATTTCTGTACTCAAACTTATTTCAACTAGTATGAGAACGCTTTTCCTAATGGGCATTCATAATGAATTTTCTCTATGATCTGTTCGTCACTGGTGAACAACAAGTCCAATCTGGATGGTTTATCCTTCCCACTTATTCTAGTTTCACAGTCAATCCATTGTCATTAGATTATCAACAGCCCAATTCATCAGTTTAGTGTGTGTGTGTGTGTGTGTGTGTGTGTGTGTGTGTGTGTGTGTGTGTGTGTGTGTGTGTGTGTGTGTGTGTGTGTGCACGTGCGTGCGTGCGTGCGTGCGTGCATGCGTGTGCGTGTGCGTGTGCGTGTGTGTGTGTGTGTGTGTGTAATTTAAATACCTGAAGAAACTGGCTTGGGAAGGCATCTACTGCAGATGGTTTAGGTGATCTTGTCTTCCTTGGACGTGCAGAATTTTTTGTGGGACTTGCTGCTTGACTTGACATATTCTCACACGGTGCCTGAGCCATCTCTTGTCCTTGACGCATTGATGACACAATCTGTAACCACCCAGTTTTTGGATTGGTCCTCTCTGCATCTGATGCCAATGCAGTTACCTTTGTTGAAATGGACAAAGGGGTAGACTGGCTAACTGATGTAGTATGAAGTAGTGGTAAAGATGAGGAAATTACAGGAATTGGAAGAGAGGAAGGAACAGAAAACTGGCATGAGCTCAATGGAGGAGCCTCATTTACAGAATTCCAAGGTGATGATGATGGAGAGTTAGCAACAGTAAGGGAATCAGATGCTTTGGTAGATGGTAGTCCAGGCATTCCCGAGGATGTACTTTTCTTTTTTCGCTTCTTTTTTGGTGATGGGCTTTCAAAAGAAGAATGGTCCTGACTTCGCTTAGTGCCTGTAAAATACAAGATTTATGTATATTACACAATTACTGTTATTCAGTAATTAAAGAAAATACATGCCAATCTGCACTATGAGTAAAAAGTTTAACAACTGCAAAATTCAGAAAATATAATTGAATGCATCTTCTCTTTACTATGGATAGCCATATAAATATTTTTCACAAATCTGAATGCAATAATTTGCATGTTTGACATAAAAAATCTATTATTGTTTTCATTCATAGTACAAAAAACTGAAATTTGATGCAATCAGCCAATCACACCTCCTATTTTCACATTTTCAAGTATCAAGAATTTCCTAAAGAAAGCAAATATATATGGCATACATTTATTGTTATATGATCTAACGAATAGCTAAGTTGAATATATTTAATCACCATTATCTAAAAAAAGTAGAGTGTACGAGATTGAAATGATAGTGTAAATTTTGTTATACAGATATATTGTTGATCCTCTCTTCAGGAATATACTAAAAACATTCCAGAAAAAATAACATATTTGTTCAGCAAGTATTTGCCTACAATATTAAATGAAAAGTAAGCAAATAATAATCTAACAAAAATAGTAAATATTTCATTAGGTTTCAGTTTAAGTTGAAAAAAAAATTTTAATGGCATTCCAAGTTAAGTTCTTTATAGAGCACACTTAACTTGTCACCATATTCAAATACCATTTAAAGGGGTGTTGCCATAGATTTAATATATTTTTCTGAAAATTTAGGGAAAAATATTTTACTCTTTCTAAAATATGAATAATATGTAAATGGTGTTGGCAACACTTTCAAAGTTTCATGTTGAATTTTTTTTCAAAATTGGTTTATATTAGGAAAATAGATACAAATATTATGATCATTGGGAACCAGGTGACACAAATGATGCTTTTTTTTATCAGTCAATGAATTAGAATCTATGTGTTTTTTTTATATTGGAAATGAATAATTATTTTCTGGTAGCATTTAGCAGCCTAACTAAGTGGCCTGAGCCAGTAAAAAGTTTGTTATCTGCCTGTCAATGGTCTGTGGAACTCACTAGGGAAAGGTTGTGTGTATCGCTCATTAGTGACATACGTACACTTTCAACCTACCTACGGTCCCTGGACTTCCCTAAAATGGCCTTTTGGATTGCCACCTTGTTCTCCATTCAATAATAAAGCATTTGGTACAAGTACAAAAATGCTAACAAACAAATCTACTCTCTTGGAAGCTGTAACATTATGAGAATCTTCACTACATAGGCTAGCTACATAGGTGACATCCTTGGATTCACACAAGCAGTATCACTTAACTCTCACATCCAGCAGCATGACAGTAAATATGCAGTAGGTGTGAAAAGGAAGGAGAATGTATTTAGACCAAGATTACCAAAGAACGCATGTTCAAAGGATGGCTCTGGGATCTTTAAACTTTAAAGGCCTCTCCTGAAAAACTTCTTTTTTTTTTTCATTTAGAAGCCTATAGCTTTATTAGTTTTTAACCAAAACGAGTGATCTTTGTTTTGTTGTAAAGAAATTAGTTTCTATTTTTTTCTAGAGATTGAAATAATTATACATATTTAGTTTCCAACATTTTCTACTATTTTTTCTCTCTAAATCACTGAATTGTCAGAGAACTTGTAAGTGAATAATATTTACACTAAGATGGAGAGTACTTACGAAAAAAATATTCTCTAGAAATTGTTCTGAAATAGTTACTCCTTCAAAAAACAGAGAAAACACTCAAACAAAATGACTCAACAAAGTAGAGAAGCAAAAGTAGTACATAAAATTTGCATAAATATTCATTGCTCTAAAAGCAATTTGCATAATTTACTCAGGCACAACTTGAATAATTATATTTCATTATATAAGGGATTTATCCATAAGCTAACCAAACCAGTAGATTGCATTCTTACATGAGCAAACTGGCGACACCCCCTTAAAAAACCATTCATATCTCCTCCCTCACACTCAGTTGTTCAGTGAGGATCACTGTAGGCAGAGAGGGTTGTGGAAAAATATTCATTAAAAAAAATTATGAGAAAGTTTTCTTTATGGTGGTGTAAGGAAGCTTCCCCTAACAGCCTTGCAAGCATGATTTAGATATAGACAAGGTTAGCGCACTTGTGTCTTAAACTCATGGGGTTAGCTTTAAGGGTTTAGAAAAGGGTACTGGGCGTGACGTCATGAATATAAAGACTGACCGCTGCGCAATTTAAAATCGTGGATCGCCGTTTCATTACCCGGTAGCCTATGGCTCCAGTTCAATGGAACCGGTAAATTTAAAAGTTCATACTTTAGATTTTTGCGAATCTGTGCTGAACTTAAGTGGTTCTGACAAATCGCGGCATATTTCACATTAATGTTATTGCGACAAGAACATTTCTCAACCCATTTCCTTGCCAAAATATTATTTGTGGGGAATGTGTAGTATTTTAACTTGTTATTCTTGGCAGGTACACAACCACGAACAGCACAAGCTTTCGCTCTTCCCATACTAATAAAATTGCATAGTATGAGCCCATAAAGTATAGAACTAACTAACCAAAATCTAACCCCCCGTGGACACCGCACCACCAAAACACAAGCGACCCGCACTGTGCGTGACGTCACAATCAGCTGGCGGTTCCAACAATGTTGGAATGCACTAACCTTGTCTGTACCTAAATCGTACTTGCAAGGAAGAGCCAGTGTGCATTGTACACATTTAGAGAAAGAGGGAGTTAATGATGCTGTCTCTTTCACCATACCCACTTAGCATTCACTCATTCTCACTATACACAAGGGAGTGAAATACTGTACTAACAAAAGCATGCCATACATAGTTGAGAGCTAAGAACATTTACTGTTCTGATACCGCATTACTGGTAATACCAGTGATACCAGATGCTGGTGCGCATCCCTAGTCCTGCCAGTCTTTAGAAAAACAACATTCTTCTGCATTCTGTCAGTAGTTTTTATTCTAGAAATTTATGATGGCACCAAAGAGGCTTACTAGTGATGAAAAAAGGAATCTGGTGAGAGTGCAAGTGTTAGTGAGCCACAGCCCTCCATTAATGGGGTATCACACTGGCCTATATGATACATGGAACTAGGAACATCCACTCCAGATAGCTGGAATTTTTCCGAGATTAGCAGAGCAAAGTTAGGATGGTTTCATATCCATTCCAGTTCTCTGTATGCTATCCCAATAGAAAAATAAAAGGATATTAAACAAAACCTTATCATTCAAACAAGAAAGATTATGCCTATATTTTTCGTATTGGAATATTAAATAATATTTCAGCAATTTACAAAGATGAAATATACATATATCATGTCGATAGTTTAGGCTGATGGCAACCATCCCCGACTCCAAAAGTTGCCGTCGTGCAGCTCTCAGTTCATCTCTAGTTTCCTTTTCTTCCTTTTCCTACATTCAGCTTGTTCCTAAATAGGGTGACCATTCTAATCCCTTGGACTAACGTCCTATAGCTTTAATCTCTTGCTTGTCTGAAGTTTTTGAATCTATCTTCAATAGGAAGATTCTTAACACGCAAAACTTGGGACACGTCGATAGATTTTCATCACACAAAAATAGGGACACGTCGATAGACGTTTAGGCATTTTTGGGCTATATTTTGGCTATTTCATTCCCGTTTTCTTTGCTTGTGAGCTGGCAACACTTATCAGGAGTAAACATATGCTATACATCACTGTGTCACCAACTCCCCACGATGGACAGTGATTTCACGGTGTCCGATTCCGCCAGCTCTTCCATGCGCTTTACTTCTATACCTCGGGTCTCTCACCATGTTACGGGGAAACAACTTTTGAAAGAGAATGGTATCAGAAGGGCATTGGAATTAACAGTTTCTACAATAATAGAGAGCGACGATAGTGATGTTCTGGGCTCTGATACGGATATAAGAGAGAGAGAGAGAGAGAGAGAGAGAGAGAGAGAGAGAGAGAGAGAGAGAGAGAGAGAGAGAGAGAGAGAGAGAGAGAGAGAGAGAGAGATACAACGGGCCTGTTTTCTATCGCTCTATCCAAGGCCGCTGGACCCGATCGGATGCAAGGCCACGTACACCGATGATACCACCTCATTCAACTTGTGATATTTTGGTAACCATAGCATCTAGAGACTTTTGGTTCTTTGCACTGCAAAGACGAAGAGTTGCTTGTGGGCAGAACACCATTTGTACTTACTTGTTTATTGAATTTCCAAGTGTAATCAATCAGTATGTGAATACAGGCTATTTTGTGAGTTTCTCCCCAAACCTGCTGAGTTAGCGCGAGCGAAAACTCCAAACGTCCCCAAGTTTTAGGGGTTAAACATCTGTCAATTCACAATCTTCTATCTGATCACCACTATGACTTCCATCAAGGTCAATCTACTGGTGATCTTCTGGCTTTCCTTACAGAGTCTTGGTCATCCTCTTTTAGAGATTTCGGTGAAACTTTTGCTGTCGCGTTAGACATA